>NC_135558.1:13977500-14000000 GCF_964340395.1 Glandiceps talaboti | reverse complement strand
ATGTTAGTGTTCACTGGCTCTATCTGTTTGATACAACCACGCATGCGCGGAAACCGAATAAACTGCAAATACTACACTTTTAAGAACCAAGATTGAATGAATACGGTGAATACGATGTCTTGCGACATTTTGTCTAAGTGAAAACAAAACTAGTAAAAAGGTGCCAACACGCAGACATCAAAATTGATGCAGACATCAAAACAAGGGCACTCGCGTGTCTGCGTCTAGTTGGCATGAGTTTAATGATTTTATTTAATTTTATTAGACAAAATGTAGCACTTCAAGTAAATATGATTTTGGTGTGGAGTTTCTTATTGGTGTCTGAGTGTTTGTATGAAACACAAAGCGAATTCAACAGCAACCTGCATAGCGCTGTACACACACACACACACACACACACACACACACACACACACACACACACACACACACACACACACACACACATATATATATATATATGTATATAGGAAGTCAGTGGTAAGATTTATCCGTAGCACAGTGCTCGATACGTCTGCATGCAGAGCGGAGTATATGTTGAGGGTAGAAGAAAATCAAGTAGTGTTTTTCGTCTCTACAAGCCTGTTTCGTGAGTAAATCACTCGTCAGGAGATGCTGATGTACTGCAGTACACAGTACATCAGCATCTCCTGACGAGTGATTTGAATACTACTGTATTATATGTCTTGAGAACATTCTCTCCCCTCTCTGAAATGCACTCCTGAAATGTCCAAGTCACTGAAAGCAAAGACTCGTGCACTTTCACGAGCTAGCTTGGCCGGGGTTATGTTACAGTACGTCTTAATAGAATTGGAAATGTATGGACAAGAGATACGGGATCAAATATCTTACACGTGCTGGACGTTGGGGCGCACCTCTCATCATTTCCACAGACATAATGGTGGTGAGGTAGTGGTTACGGATGATTGGGTGGGGTTGAAAAGTAATGTAACTTTCTGATCTAACCTAAGATCAGTAAAATAAATAACAATAATGTGTCACTTAAATTTTATGAAGCAAAACGTATACTTGATAATGGTAGAAATAATGGGGTTAACGATGGCCGAGTGATTAGTTCGTACACCTCATACCTGTGTGCAGCCAGGGGTCGACCCGTCCTTTGCGTGAGTCTTGACTGGGCTTCGTCAAACATTGCTACACATGTTAAAAGTACAAGTTTAGTTGACTACTCCTACTTGCAGACGGTGCAGGCGTTTCGCTCAACAACACCGGGGACTCCGTGTGCAAGCAGGAGTAGTAGGTGATGGGTAATGGTTAGTTTGACCTTTACCGAACAAACAGGTTGACTCCGAGTATACTCCTGACTATAGGGCACTGCTCGGTACGGCGGCCCACAGGTGACAGACGAAAACTAAATTTGTGCTATAAATAATTGATTTTTGAGGGCAAAATATTTAATAAAACACTTTTATTTCATACGACAAAACATTAATTTCTTGGGTCAATATAGAAATATCAAAGCAAAAAACTACAATTTCTGTGACAAATAAATTCTTTTTACGGAGCAGAAAATTAATTTGCGAAACGAAAACTTTTATTCGTGTGGCCCAACCTTTATTTTCGAGTGATAACATTTAAGTTGCGGGATAAAATGTAAATGTCAAGCCGGAATATGAATTTAAGTCCCTTACAATCTTATACTCTGACTGCAGAAACAACATTTGTCACTATACAACCTCCTTTTCTTATCGACGAGATTTACTTAACACAGGATGCAACATTAATGTTTGGGGACGAAACATTAATACGCGAGGACAAAACTTTCTTTTTGCTTGACGGAAGTTGGACTGCATGACGGAAATTGATTATATATCCCACAATCCTCGGCACACTCTTGGCGGCTATTTCAACTTCGCGACCAGCACTGTATCTGATCATGTCAAGTGGTAAACACATCAATTGTTTCCAGTGTATAATTTTTTCTCTCTGCCTGCCTGCCTGCCTGTCTGTCTGTCTGTCTGTCTGTTTGTCTGTCTGTCTGTCTGTCTGTCTGTCTGTCTGTCTGTCTGTCTGTCTGTCTGTCTGTCTGTCTGTCTGTTCAATTCAATTCAATTCAATTCAATTCAATTCAATTCAATTCAATAAATTTATTATCCGGAAATTTGTCTTTCGGCTCAAAACACAATTTACAAACAATTTACACAAGTACAATATATACATATACATATACATACAGTGAGTTTAAAAGGACTTTACAGTGAGTTTAAAATAGACACAGCTGTTGGAACGAACAATTTTTTAAAAAGGTTTTTCCTTGCAAGAGGCATTCTGTGACGGCGACCAGATGGGAGCTTTAATAGTGAAAGAATTATGCAAGGGGTGCATATAATCGTTGACTATTTTCTGGGCTTTCCTGTTAACTGCCGTATGATAATGACATGCCAGTGTTGTTTGACGACAGCCAATGATCTTCTCTGCTGTATTTACAATATATACGACAAAGTTTACTCTTGTTTTTAACCGTGAGATTACCATACCAAAAGATTATATTGAAAGTCAAAACACGTTCAATAATAGATCTATACACTAATTGCAGCACGTTCTGACTGACATCGAATGACTTTAATTTCCTAAGGAGATATAGTCTCTGTTGAGCTTTTTTCGCAATATAGTCTGTGTTTTCGGCAAAGGAGAGCTTGCCATCGAGAATTGACCCAAGGTATTTGAAACTAGTAACAACTTCAACAGTCTCCATTCGAAATTCATTGATACAGGTGTAAATTGGTCAGTTACTTTATGTGCTACAACTAATTATTTTGTTTTTGAAACATTCATTTCTAAAAAGCTGTCTTTACACCAATTCTTTAAAATATTCAGCTAAAGAGCTTCATCGAGTAACAGACCAACAAGTGCCATGTCATAGGCAAATTTAAACAGACAACTTATTGCAGAATTACATCTCATGTGATCAGTATAAATTGAAAATAATATTGGTGACAACACGCAACCTTGGGAAGCACCAGCATTCAGTACAATTTGATCTAATCACCAACTTTAATCACACGCAAAACATGTACTATCAAAAGGCCATGATGTATTGTGATGTATGCTCCCAATATAAGAAATTGATGTCACAAATGAGATTTTCACTTTCCATGGGGATAATGGACTCCAACTTTTGAAAAGACAATTAATATAAGCACCAGTCCTTAAAAAGTTAAAATTGTGTTACAATACACATCAATGACGCTATTGTATATTTTCTCAGTTTAGTCGCCTGGTGGCGCTGTTCACGCTGCAAACTATAGCATCTTTTCTTGATTCCATTTATTGCTAAAATGAATACTTTGAAACCGACATTTTTCGATGTTTAGCCAAGTAAGCTTATTCTTCAATATATCATGAATTACTTCAGAGATGCCTCCTACATGCAATGGAATCAAAAGATTCCGTAAACAAAATCCCTTGGAAAAAAGGAAGTTAGTTTCATCAAGATCTATAAAATTGAGATTCACCCATTGTTTTTATGTATTCATATCGTTTCTACTTTGACCACGTTAACACACAACCAAAACTTTAAAAGGTACTTATAAGACGAAATGTCATTTACAATGTACTGATAACTGGTTTTATTTATGGACATTGAAAAAACACTTTTTAATTGCTATGGATTCACGCGGCATTTTGACTTCTAAAACAAAACGGGGGTGATTATTATGTTTGCGCGATTGTCATGTTGCAGGAACCCGTGCCATCAGATTACCCACATGTATGTCCCTCATCTCAAATGCCAAATGTTTACAAGATCTTTGTGGAACTTTAAAGCGTCCTCTTAATCATTGGGTTGGGTAGTGTCACGGGTATTCATCACATAAGGCTACGGTTAGAATGTACGGCAGGGAGGAGGGGGGGGAAAAGAAAATATTTTGGTCAAAAGAATTTCGTAGGCCCCCCCCCCCATAATTTTCGTAACCCGCGACACATTTTAATATGTGTAATTATAACCCACCCCCACTTCCGTACAACTATATGGTACACTGCATTATAATAAAAGTGACAATCGACTTCAGCGTCCATACATTACAATATAAGATTTAAAATTTCATTACCCAAATAGATGCAACAAAATGTCTTACATTGGGCTGTAACCTACACTTTGAAATACTTGGCCAGCAGGGTTTTTTCTTTCAATTTTGATTTGGGTAGAAACAGCATCACCCATGATAGCTTGTGGGGAGGGTATCGGAGGGGTTCCTCTCCCACAGTGTGCTTTAAATTTTTATGATAACGGATGATAAAGATAAGAAAGAGAGAGAGAGAGAGAGAGAGAGAGAGAGAGAGAGAGAGAGAGAGAGAGAGAGAGAGAGAGAGAGAGAGAGAGAGGGAGAGACGGACAGCCAGCCAGTCAGCCATACATACATACATACATACATACATACATACATACATACATACATACATACATACATACATACATACATACATACATACATACATACATACATACAGCCAGTCAGAAGAGACAGACAGACAGACAGACAGAGATAGAGACAGGCAGACAGACAGACAGACATACAGAGGGGGAGACATACATACATACATACATACACAGATACAGCCAGACATACAGACAGAAGAGACAGACAGACATACAGACAGACAGAGATAGAGACAGACAGACAGACAGACAGACAGACAGACAGACAGACAGACAGACAGACAGACAGACAGACAGACAGACAGAGAAAAAATTATACACTGGAAACAATTGATGTGTTTACCACTTGACATGATCAGATATAGTGCTGGTCGCGAAGTTGAAATAGCCGCCAAGAGTGTGCCGAGGATTGTGGGATATATAATCAATTTCCGTCATGCAGTCCAACTTCCGTCAAGCAAAAAGAAAGTTTTGTCCTCGCGTATTAATGTTTCGTCCCCAAACATTAATGTTGCATCCTGTGTTAAGTAAATCTCGTCGATAAGAAAAGGAGGTTGTATAGTGACAAATGTTGTTTCTGCAGTCAGAGTATAAGATTGTAAGGGACTTAAATTCATATTCCGGCTTGACATCTACATTTTATCCCGCAACTTAAATGTTATCACTCGAAAATAAAGGTTGGGCCACACGAATAAAAGTTTTCGTTTCGCAAATTAATTTTCTGCTCCGTAAAAAGAATTTATTTGTCACAGAAATTGTAGTTTTTTGCTTTGATATTTCTATATTGACCCAAGAAATTAATGTTTTGTCGTATGAAATAAAAGTGTTATCCTTTTATTAAATATTTTGCCCTCAAAAATCAATTATTTATAGCACAAATTTAGCTTTCGTCTGTCACCTGTGGGCCACCGTAGCTCGGTGGCGACCAAGACATTTCCGTATTTATTGGCAAATAACTTAAAGGTTATTACAATCATATAGAAACTTTAATTATTTTTTTCTCCTACAAAAATATTGTTCATGTTGCATACAAGCACTCTCAAAAGGATGGAAGACCAGTGCGGACAGTCAGCTGACCTGCGACCTGATATTTGCAAACTGCGACGCGACGGTCTTCCACAAGTGAGATGCAATGAAAAGCATTCTAAACTTGGCCTGTGCCTGTAAGGTCACACAAGAAGCAGCACATGCGCAGTCTCGTGTGTCTGCCAGTCTGGATGATCGATCATTTCAGTACCTCTTAGATCGAGTACTACTACTAGTTAAGGAAGTATATACATTATCGACCAAACAAGTGGTTTAACAGCACATTATGACCGAAGCATCTAAAGGAGGCTTTCAACGTGGCAAGGTATTTAAACAGATAAGAATGTTTATGTCGAATTCCTTAAAGTTTGTGTGACGCTGAACAGACCACTTTTGTTTTTCCGTGGTACACGATGCGGCGTTGGCCTTGCAATAGTGAGATGGGACGTCATGTAGGTACGCCATATTACCATCTTCATCAGGTGACATTTTGCGTATCCATATAGTCCGTGTACCTGTCAAATGGAGTCAGTCATTTCCCATCAAAGTGACTGCGGTTGTGTTCAGAGGAAAGGTCAAGGGCAAGTCTGGCTAGCTCTCTGTGACTATTGTTATGAATTTACGATACGCACACGTGGTACTTGAGTGTCCGATTGGTGGGGATGTTTATCTGTGTCTACACGTAGGATCTAAGGTTATTAGTACATTGTGCAATCTGATTAAAATCCGATGTAGATGTCGGCTAATCATTCATTGCTATTTTACCTTCGTTATTTTGCTTGAATTGACCTTCGTAGTACATCAATGATATCATGTTTACGTTTTTAGCCTGATCGCCTCCTCTATTGTGTGTCAATATTCAGTAGCGGTTTATACGAAACTGTCTTTACGTCCGCATACGGTATAGTATTAAGTATCACTATCAGAGTCATACTGACATACACATCACAGACAGATTTTATTCGTCCATGTGTATACTAACAACCGCCGGTGACTTCGTGTGACGGGTATTATCCCGGCCGTTCTGTGTAGTGTCGATCGAAGTTGCTCTCGTTTCAATTAGGGGGACTCCATTTGATTTCGGGGGGGGGGGCTTGAGGATTTCCGAAAAAAGTTGTCGCCCACCAAAAGTAGGAAAAAAATATGCTGATCAACTAAAAAAAAAATTGTTTCCAGGATATGAGCTAAGAAAAATTGTTGTGCTGCAAATGCAGAATCTAGCTAAAAATGTCAATTCCTAGAGACACGTTGTTTCTTGCACCTCCACCTATGATGGCTTACATGTAAAACTTTTACAGTCTCTGGTCAAAGGTTTATACTAACTATTGGCAAATGCTGAAACAAACCAAAACACTACCAACAAATCAAATTACTAAGAATATTGGTCTGACTTAGTACCTTGAATGAATCCTGCAATTTAATTTATGATAATGATAAAATAATTTTAAATGGTATGGCATGCAACGATATACTTTTAGGACTTTTCTTGATTTCTGAATTTAAATTTTGAATGTGATCAGGGTATTGTTATCACCTCGACAGGTTAAAATAATACCAGATGACACGCTTTTAGTCCTTTAAAATGTGAAATTTAAAATCTTAGATTTAAAAAAAAAATTTAAATCTTAAATTTCTAGGGGTGCCGGAGAATGGGAAACCCCTCTCCCATACCTACCCCCACACTGCTCTATTGTATTTCAAAGTTTAACTAGTATTGTTTCCTCCTTGACATCTTAAAAAAACATCGCAAAGCATTCTTTTAGTTCTTCAATTTCAAAATAGTGGTACCCACCCGGCCCCACACTGTTCCCTTGTATTTTGATTCAAATATTACCTCGTATTTATTACTACCTCGACGTTAAAATAGCACCAAAAAACACTAATGTAGTCCTCGAATTTCAAAAATCTCCAGTGATGTACCCTCCTCCAACTTGGCTCCCTCAAACATATATTCAAATTTTACTCGCTACTTTTGTAATTTATTGTAGCCTCTTACTTTTGAAATTAGCTACATTCATCACAGCCTCGCGATGTGTGTCTCTTCTTATTAGGAAATTCAATTTCAAAAATATAACGTTACACGAGGGACAAGTCATATTTATTAAAGCAAATATTTTTTTTTCAAAATTGCTGTAACCCTTCTTGGCAACAAAAAATTACTGTCTAGTTGCTCTCGAAAAAAATACTGTAATGGTGTTTGAAAAAAAGTCCCATCCCCCCTGAAATGTAATGGTTTACCCCTTACCTGCAGTGTGAAAATAAATACACATATTATTTTTTTATAAAACATAGCAGAGCAGAGTACTCCCATTCCATCGATCGCCAGCTGTGAGTGTCTCTTAATTAGAAAGAAGAAAATGCCTGCCACATCGACATTTTATCGTACATCAATGAGAGTCTAGGTCGGGTCAACCTGGCGATGGCGTGACGTCACACTTTGACTCGTTCTGTATGTGCCAAATTTGTAAGTCTCTAGCATATTTTTTGTCTACAATGACTATTCATCATCAATCACAAATCGTAGTGATTGTATATAAGAGGGGTAGGATACAAGAATAATTGTCGGAACGAATCTCTAAGAAGAAGAATTGTAGGCAATATTTCACACAGTGTGAACGAGGTTAGTATGGCTGACGTTTACGCGGCATAGAGTTTTGTTGCCATACGTGCTGCAACGCTGGATTGGAGGGAGGTTGGACTTTTCCCTGCGAAGACAGCCGTTTCTGTGAAAATTGGTAAGTATTAACGAAAGAGCTAGGATTCTGTGTGAGTTGCATAATAATGTATTATCGATCGTGGTTTTGGAAAGGGCTGTAGAACGAAATCAGTATCTGTGTAACGTTGCGATTCATTCATTGAGCTCTCCCACTAGTACATGTAGCGTGACTCTGTCTAGTGTCTAGTCTGTGCAATGGGTCTGGCTGTTGTCGCCCTAAACTTGGGTTTTAAAGCCTCTTGTCCAGATTTTTTTTCAGACTTCACTTGTTTGATGTTAAGTACAATGACGTATGACACGCCAAGTTTGCAGTCAGTTGACTTGTATAGCCCTGGTTGTAATCACAGGCACTCGAATCAATCTGTCAGTGTAATATTTTTTGTAATAAAATGTATATGTGGTGAATAAGAGAAGCTTCTCATTCACTAAACTTTTTTTCAAAAATCATACAGATTGATTCGAGTGCCTGTCATTGTACTTATTTAGCAAAGAGTACCGATATGTAGTTGAAGCCCAGCATTCAATCGGAAGATAGCAGAGATTGCCATGGCAGTTGGAACATAACAAATGGGCTGTGTTGTTTCTGAAATATCTGATAATAATAGAAACATGTGTAGAGAATCGAATGTTATATTTTCTTTATAGTGCTCAACGTTCCTATGTTTAAATTGCTCAAATATAATATAGTTTGATGATAGTGACTTGGCACAAATTATGAGGGAGGGGGAAGTGTCACTGTTTTTCATGCAGGTGTAAGGGGGAGGTTATTATGGTATTTGGGCAGTCATTTGTTTATCACTATATTCAAATGGTAGATCTCAGTAGTCTGTAGGGTATACCATCTTCAATGCACTCACTGAGGGTGCAGCAATATGACTTCTCTTACAGCCTCACTTTGTTATATTTTTGGTAATTTATAAACCTTGTCATTAGAACATTGATATATAAAGTTAATAATCACGCTATGTTTCATTTTGTTACAGTAGATACAGAATGGCAAGTTTTGATGCAAGTCGTTCAGCAAACGAAAAATTGACGGATAATAGTACATTTGACCCGCAGTGTGACAGTACTAGTGACTCTTCACATGTTTACATACACTCTGAAGAAAAGGTATATTGCATAACTTTTGAAGGATCCGAGAAATTGCCGTACAATGTATTAAAATCTAAAGTTGCAAATGTCTCAGCCATTCCAAGTGACAACTTCACCCTCCACTGTAATGGTAAACCAATGTACAGTGGCTTGATGCTGCCACTGAAGAGTGACCTGCACCTGTCGTTAAATATATCAGGCAAGGGAGGTGGTAAGAAAAAAGATTTTCATCCCGAGAAAGAGGAGTGTGGACCATGTGGATACTGCAAACAAAAAAGCCGATTTTCAAAGTATCGACACATTCTGTCGTATGCAGAAGAAACACAAATGTGGTTACTGGAGAAGTTTGACTACTTGAAGAAAACTGACTGCATCTGTGGTGCTTGTTTCCAGGTGCTCAAAAGGAAATACAGAAATGAAGATTACTCGCCTGAAAGAACTAGGAAAAAACAACGTGGCATGTGTTTCTTAGAAAGGTTTGGAAAATGTGACAGTGTTGCGGCACATACAAGACAAAGAATTGATTCCGATGTATTTGTCAGTATGTTTAGTCTTCAGTCTACAGATTTCCAAGATCTAAATGAAGACCAAGGTGTTGAGCTGTGCAGGCAACATTATAATCAGTATGACAAATATACTAAACCTCAATGTGAGGTTTGTGAAAGTCGGAAGTTTCGGATTCGGAGGTGTGTTTACCATTGTCCTGATGTTGAAAAGGTGAATTATTACTACGAGAAGGCTGGTGAAAGTACACGGGTAACTCCATCTAGTATACTATGTTATGACTGCTACCAACACCATAGAAGTATAATTTCCAAATCAGATGTGGTTTCTGATGTTGATTTGATTAGAATAAGAAATGAACACACTGCGATTACTGATAGACCCATCCGTGAAGTTCAACAGGTAAAAGAGTATGCTGTTAGCAAAGCAATGATATTTGTGTTGTCAGAAATGTTAGAGCGCAAGCCTGTTTTGCTGTCCGAAGTTGGGAAAATGTACAAGGAAGCCGTTCAAGAAGCTTTGGGAATATTCCATCAAGACAGTGCATATATCGTGGAAGAGAGTTACTTCCACAAGGACAATCGTGCTATCCTCACCAAGGTGATGAGACACCTTGGAAAATACGTCGACCATTACACTGAAAAGGATCAAAAATATCTCGGAACAGTACTTATACGTACTGGTTCAAACTTGTCAACGGTAATATTGAAACTGATGTATGCGAAAACCAAAGATGAAGAAATGGCCAATCAGAGGATTGAAGGGTTGAAGAACCTCATAGAAATGATTAATGAAAAGTGAAGAGAGTAAAAAAAAAAGACTAAAAGATTCTACACGTAGATGTGAGTGTTGAAAAAGTAGGTGTACAGATAAAATTTGTAAATGTAGGAAAGACAAGGGACTGGGATTTGAAAATGCTGAAAGTGGATTATTTTGAAAGCAATCTGTTTTCATTCGAAAACAGAGTCCATATAAATTAGTCTGGATGTCAACATGGTTTCTAACTAAACCATGTCTGGTCAAAATCAGCACAAAAAGTTGTTCATCCAATCAGTGAACCCCAACTGTTATAGTGAAGTAAACAGTGTATAAGTAGCATCCTGAGCTGACAAATATACCATATTTGGACATTACATAGCTGCCCCAATAAAAACTAACTGTATGAGGGACTGTGTTATTGCTTAGACCACTAACGATTGGTTAGAATTCTGTCATTGATTAACTAAAACATGATGTTAATGACTGTGTGGCTGGCTGTGGATGAATTTTATTTGCATCTCGGGACTTCTAGAGTAACAACTTTGACTATACTGTGAGAGGAGGTGTAAACCGTAACGATACACTATGGGGACTAGACTAATATAAATATAAAGGGTCTAAAATGGAAAGATTTGAAATGGCCAAACATGCAACAATTCAAAAACATGCAAATTAGACATCAGGAATGACCCCCCTCAATGATGTACTAACGTACATGCTTATATTGTGTCGTTATGTTTGTCAACGAGATGCTGAAAGTAACAAAGACTAAGCCATGTACATGTACTATTACATGTAGTGTAGATATTTTGTTAATTAATAAACAGGTATTTCCTTTCTATTCAAATCTTGTGTTATGTGTTTGATTTTTGGTCTGAGTTAAAGGAAAGAGATTGCTGTCAGGGTATTTTTTTTTATATTTGGAATGGATGTTACTTTTAGGTGTATAGATTAAGCATTCAGTCCAAGATATTACATCTCTGTTATCCAAAATTGGTTTAAAACTGCTTTTAGTCAAGGTAGACTAAGATATGTCAGGTTGACCAATGGATGAGGACATTATGTACCTTACAGACTATGGTCAAGGCAGCTTGCTTATATATATATATGTATGTATGTATGTATGTATGTATGTATGTATGTATGTATGTATGTATGTATGTATGTATGTATGTATGTATGTATGTATGTATGTATGGTATGTATGTATGTATGTATGTATGTATGTATGTATGTATGTATGTATGTATGTATGTATGTATGTATGTATGTATGTATGTATGTATATATATATATATATATATATATATATATATATATATATATATATATATATATATATATATATATATATCGTGTATCACGCAGCCTTTCTGAAATAGAATTATAAAAAATGGCACATCCGGGTTAGAAGGGGCCTGCTGTACATTGAGATGAGGAATTGGGGAGAATTAAACATATTTAGAAGCTCCATGCCTCCTGAAACAAATGCAACAGATATTGTCTTTTCTGAGCCAGATGTACCAATCAGGGCTCTATTTTGAATTCGTTAAAATGATTTTTCTAGGTCCCTAAGCATACATCATAACATTTAAGACATGCAACCGAGATGAAATCATCGTCATTTGTATTCCCCTTTAAATCAAGGTAAGACATGCTTCATTTGCAACATTGACCTTGGCTCAAGTTCACCCTGGTGTGTATGCTTAAATAATCCTGGGAAATGCCTTTGCTAGCATCAGATCAGAAAGGGCATTATAATCTTGTTGCAGTAAGTCACAGTGCTGAACACCTAATTGCTAATTGACCTGTGACCTCATCATTTGTTCAGCTTTGACCTATGACCTTATCATTCAACTTTGCCCTATGACCTCATTAGTTCAAGAGACAACTTCTCCATCACCATTTTGTCAGGGAAACCAAGTTCTTTCTTGCATTACTTCATGTGAAGGACAAATATTCTGAAAACAGTACACCAAAACCTGACATCAATACATTGAATGTAAGATTCATCAGTTACTGACTACAGGAGTGAAGTACATTTATACATAAAACATGCCATAGTACTTCCAGGAGGACACAAGCGTGCCTCAAAAAGTCACCTTAATTTATTTTACCAAATAACAATTTTTCACTATGCGATGTTTGCTCTGTGACCAAAGCGAGAACCTTCAAAATGTTCAGGTAAGTCACAATGAAATAGAATATTAATTGTGACAAGTCCATGTTCGATATTCTTACAATACATCCAAACTTTGCCGTATGAAAAGCTTGTAAAATAACAGCAAAAGCTGTCATGTGAAATAATTTTGTTCTCACCATTTATTTAGTGTCATAATTTTGACTTTCATTTTAATAGGTAGAGTTGCATGTCCATTTAGATGGTGCTATTAGACCAAGAACAGTTTGGGACCAAGCACAGTAAGTTTAAACTCTATCTATTTTAACACATTACTTGAGGAATACAAGTATGCCTAGAACCACAGCAAACGTATGACAGTATTTTGTGAGTTATTAATTAAAAATAATCCAATATTTAATACATATGTACCAGAGGTTAACTGCATCGGTGCACATACACATGTTAGTGGAATTTGCACTACAGTGTAATACCGAAAAACATTATTGCATACCTGCATGCAAATCATATGTATGTAAATGAAGGTGCAATCAAAAGTCGCATTATGTCATTTTTACAGAAATGAGCTGTTTTGGATATGTAATACTAACAAAAACCCATTCCATGTTAGTTCCAGTGTGGGTACTCTGGGGTATTGCATTCATGCTTGCAGTGTTTTCTGCTGCACTTTCATTCACTACGCTCATGAAGGTGTGTTCGCAGAGAACACTGCAAGCACTCATGCAAATCCCCTGAATATGACACACTTGCACTCACTCGCACGTTATAGGGTTCTGTCATACTATGTACATGTATACTCGACAGAAAAAGAGGACTTCCAACTCCTGGCAATACCTATGAAGAATTCTACCAACATCTGAAGAATTTGGAACCAAGTAACCTACCCAAGATTCTTGAAACTTTTGTAACGTTCTTAAAACCTGTCATGTGAGTGAAATTAATCTTTCTTTTCACCTTTTAGCCCCACATTTTTACGTAGATGTGTTGTAAGGGCGCAATGGCCGGTTGGAGAGTGGCTTGGAATCAGTGCAAGTGTTGTCGGTTCGAGCCTCACTGCTGCCATTTCTTACTTGGGCAAGATTTGAGCCACTTCCATTCCCTGGTCAACCTATCCATACAAATGGGGGACCTGGTAAGATAGAGGTTGCTATGTGAAGGATTTAATCCTATGCAGTTACAGCATATACCCCAGACAACGCAGCTGTAGAAATGGGGGACCTGGTATGATAGAGGTTGCTATGTGAAGGATTTCGTACTATGCACTTACAAAAAATATAAGCAAGAACAAAAGAAATGACACCAAGTAATTGTGGAAACAAACATCACTAATTTGCTATCTGCTACAATGTTTTATTACTAACATATTACATTTCCAAGCACACTTTGATTCCTCTTTGATATGCTCAATGTTGATAACAACAAGCAGACTGTAAGATACGTCCTGTCACTGCCCACACTGACCTCCTTGAGGGGGGTTGATAGATGTGTTAGGGTGCCCCTTCATGGCATACCTTACAGACTAAACAATGTACTAGAAAACTTTTAATCAGGTTAATTCTTGGTGTTTAGAGGCGACAGGGAAGGGTTGAAGAAGATTGCATATGAACTATGCGAGTTTCAAGCACAGAATGGAATAGTTTATTTTGAAGCAAGATACTCGCCGCACTTCTTAGCCAACTGTGATGTTGCACTTGAATGGGGCCAAGAAGCAGGTGATGTCAGAGTCCGAGATGTTATCAGATGTATCAATGAAGGGTTGCAGGAAGGATGTGAGAAATTTGGAGTCAAAGCAAAGTCAATACTCTGTTGTATACGACACAGACCTGGTGAGTTATATCTGACAAATTCCATAGTTTTCTCTAAACTATTTTTTGGCTGATGAAATTCCATACTATAATTACATAGTTTGTTGTTTAGTTCCTTTCCGACATACTGGCAACAAGTTCGTCTGGTGAAACTGTTCTGTGTGTTGTTTCATAAACATTTTAACACATGTACATCTCCTCACTGAGTTAATTATACAATAAAAAAAGCAAGGTATTTTAATATATTCAAAAAGTACCCCAACCTTTGTTTAATCTCAGCATTTGTTCAGGTGCCCTAAAGATTTTGAAGTAACCTCCCAACATCCCAACCCCCCCTCCCTGGCAGGATTTGTGAATACAGTCTTAGAGATATGGCTAACTTAGTTGTCAGGTATTGACAAAGTGATTGAATGTTTTACTAGATCATAAAAAAACAAAAGATTATATAATTTGGTCTCTAAGAGTGCTGTTTAGAATCAGCTTTTTGATAAGAAGTTAGGACCACATTACAGTCAGTTACTGCAATGGAGGAGGTGGAAACATGTTGTAGCATTCATTTTCTACCCTGTAATGTATTGTCATAATGTGTATCTTCTGGTATATTATACTGTATGATTTTTCAACCTTCATGTTGTGTATGTCATCAGCATCAATGAAGTGATGCTTACTAGGTAGAACAATTAGTAAATACAACTTTACATTTATTGTAGCAATAATGAGAATTTGTTTATTTTATTTTTTATAAGAATGGTCTGCTGAAGTACTATCTTTATGTCGAGAGTTCCAGGATAGTGGTGTTGTTGGCATGGACATTGCTGGCTATGAAATTGTCCCATCTGACCCCCTCCACATTCAGGCATTCCAGGTTAGTCACTTTTAAGACTACAGTTGTGGCTACTTGCTCCATCAGAAATACAAGAAATTCACCAATTTCTCCTAAAAATGTTATTTTGCGCATCTTTAAGTCACTGACAATGTCACCATGGTAACTGTTTAACATTCAAATTATGTTTCAAGGTTAGCTTTAATTGTAGTCTTAATCCTAGATTATGATTCAGTCAATCAATCAATTAATCAATTTGTAGAATTTTTAGTATAATGTAAAGTTCAGAGGCTCTGTACAGTTAGAAAGCTGTCTTGTCTAAAGAGCTATTTATCTGGGTATATGTTTGTATTGCTACTGATATTTCTGGATTTGTTAATGCCTCAACTGTAAATTAAGTTTTTATCCAATATTAGATATACTAGCATCTTATGTATGACCTTGTACTTGACCTAATATGTCAAATTTTCAACAACAAAATTGTCGCTCAAACGTAAACTTTTATTTAAGTGGGGGTGTGTCTGCTATGAAGCCTTGTCAATTTTGTATACATTTCACTGCCTTCAGGAAGCAGCTCGTTGCGGCGTCCATCGTACTGCACACGCTGGTGAAAGTACATCAGCTGCATCAGTAGTAGAGGCTGTAGACCAAATGAGAGTGGAAAGAATTGGACATGGATGTACCGTACTGGAAGACGACTCACTTTATCAGAGGATACGACAAATGGACACACACTTTGAGGTGTCTCTGGTATCAAACTACTATACAGGTGCCTGTAAAGATTATAGCAGCCATCATGCACGACGGTATGTAGTTTTATTGAATTTATTCATCACAGCAGATCATTCATTTTTGTTCAAATTGCTCAGAAATTTGCATAATATCTAAGAATATTTATTTTAAAAAAGTACTTTAGGATTATTTTTTTTTTGAGAATTCCTTCATCTTTGTCTAAAAGTTCAAAATCTAATCGTCAGTACCTGTAATAGTATTTTACTTCAACTTCAAGTTCAAGGGTTAAAATAGAAGAAGATGGTCAGCATATTCTACCAATGCAACTATATTAATGCATGTATAGCACACAAAATGGTAATGATAGTGACGTTGTCAACCCAAAAAATCTACTTTTTTATCACTCCAAGGTGAAACACTTTTATTTCAAGACACTTTCAAGAAAATTATGAAAATTGTTGACGTTTTTGTGAACAATTTCTTTAAACTTCTCATAATATGTAAGACTGAGCCCAATTTGTATGGAAATTCATTGATGAATATAAAATTCCTCCAGAAGTCTTTTATGGAAGTTTGAAATTACATACATTTTATGGAATGTGTATATTCTATGATATTCTATAATGTTTCTCATCACTTGTCTTCTGTTAGGTTTGCTGCTGATGATGTAAATTTCAGTCTTAACACTGATGACCCAGGTGTGTTTCTCACTACCATCCATGATGAGTTTGATATAGCGAGAAACAAAGTTGGTCTGAGTGAAGAACAGCTGATTAAAACGGTAAGCTTGTTTTTAAAAAATGACTGTCCATTACCATCGTATTAAACAACAGCCTCTTTTACGACACTGTCCAAAGCACACCACCAAGAGGTATGCTTGATATTTCACAGTGTTGCAAAAGAAATATCATCTCTGGTTTGTGAGAATACCAATTATATTTTGGTTGTCTGAAAGACAAAAGATTTTGCAGACATTTGGTAGAGGGCGCTGTCCAGCAACCATTTCTCAATCGTAACTGGCTGTACGTCTGATGTGCTTCTGATTTGATCCTTCCATGGGTCAGGCAACAACTACATATGTACAATACAGCATATTCCAGTTATCAAACATCCGTGCATGTGGCAGGTAAGCATCACAAGGGAGTGCCCCATATTTGACAACGTGAGGGCCAAAATTATTGTCATGGCCGCTGATGGTATAGCAATGCATGGAGCTGTCAACAAAAAGAACTCTGTGCATTCTTAAAGGAGCAGAAAATTACCTCATCGAAAATGAGAAAAGTCAGTCTACTTTAACTCGCAAATGAATGAAGTGTTCTGTAATTTGATGCGTTCTTTTAATTTCAAGTTTCTATGAGTTGTACGAAAACACAATCATAGTGATCATACAGTAATGACAACACTAAAGGATCATCTTTATTTTCTTTATTTTCTCCAATTCAGACATTCAATGCAGCTAGGTCTAGTTTCCTGCCAGAGGGCGAAAAGAAAGAACTGATTGATCAGCTGAAGAAAAGTTATCAGATTTCTGACTAGAGACAATATTTTAAAACATGGAACTAGTACTAGGACTGTAATTATATGCATATATATAGTCAGTCCTTAAATATTTTTGTAAAGTGTGTTTGGGGTCCGGGCAAAAACCCTTCAGGAGATGTAATCTTCAATCTGAAATATTTCTACTCTGACATTCCATTGAAAGCTGCACTAGCTGCACCTGGAACTTACTCGTACTATCATACTCTGTGAAAAGTATTGCATCACCTGTGGATAAACATATTTTTGTAGCTGTATACATGATAAATCAAATCAAATTGAATTTTGGGTCCATAGCCAAATATCAGCGCCCTCAACGGCAGTGATGAATTCAACCTGTTCTCTACTGCTTATGGATATATCGAGCACTGGTTAACACAAACAATGTCTAATTATTGGTATGTGAACAATTTTCAGTGAATATATTGTTGCTGTCTCCATACTCTGATACTCCAGTTACACCGATACAGTTTTAACATGGTGACAGATTCAAAACTCAAGCTTTTGCTCAAGTTTCAAACTTGTCGCTACATAACCTACAGATAATATTGACCACTAATTAACAGATACAGTTTCTTTTTCATAAATAATTGACCAATTTTTAGTGAATATATCTTTGGCTATTTCATGGCAAAATAAATAATCCCAGTTGCAGCTAGTACGGGTTTAATGACATGAATATTATATACATATGTACTACTAAGGCATCAAGATGCTAAACTTTCAAATAGTTTACTATTAGATAGACAACATATTTATATACCAGTAGATGCATCATCTAACCTTTGAAAGTTGGATACATAGATGAGGACTGGGTATTTATTTTGTATATAAAACAATTTTATCATGGCATCCTACTTGAAAAATCAATGTCACACAACATTGACAAAGTCTGTGTTTGTAACTCAAGACATTGCAAAAAGCTAAAAAGTATGTAAAAAGTTTTGTTATTGTACGTTCAATAACAATGATTTTACATATTTAATCTTTTGCAATTTATTGACTTTACAATCAAGGACTTGGCATATGTTGTTTCACATTAGTTTTTCACTTTGAAGTAAAATTGTTTAATGAATTAAAAAAATCTAAAATAAATACCCAATCGACATCAATATGGCAACGTGATGAATTGTACTTTTTTCTGAAGATTAAGAAATTGCATTATTTCACTTAAATGAAGATATTTTTTTTTCAAATTTCAAAACTTTTTTAAAAAACCATTGCACAAGGTAATGTTGTATAAACAAGCAAGACTGCATGTAAGAAAATGGTCTGATGTTTGAAATTGTTAAAGTCGAGGATGTCAAATTTCTTATAAAGTATAAAATTTGAATATGCTAGCATCCTGATTAATAATCCATTTGCCGTTACTTGTATATTTCATTATGAACTGCAGCTGATTGGTACACAGAGATGTACACCTTTTTTTAAATATTTGGTAATATGCAAATTTTAATAAAGGGCCATCCTCTTTAAGTTTTGTGTTTCTGTACAAGTTGTTTTGGTATAGTATGAAATAGTATTATGTTTTTAACTGTACTGCATGTATATTTATAATGGTAGTAATGTGATTGAGTCTCAAGTTCTCTTCTTTAACTGGGTCTAAATCATTTCAGAACAGTAAACTAAGGTATTGCACATTGTCGCAAACCACAGCCTCTTTTACGGCACCGTCCAAAACGCGTCGTTATTCGCAGTATGGTGGAAGAAATAACAGCTCTGGTTTGTGAGAATGGTATTGTGGAGATTGAACATTGCCATTCACATTGAAGATCACCCTTTTTTCTTTCCTTTTTTAAGGGGGGGGGGGTGTCAGATTTTTGTTGTTTTTCGAGGATGGGTTGTTTGTTTGTTTTTCATACCTCTAGTAGCATCCCCAGATATTAAAACCTTTCCTTTTTCACACAAAAATTCGTGACAGTGGTAAATTTCATTGGTTCCACTCCCGTAAACAGAGCAAAAGACTAAATCATCAATTTTATTTGATATGAAAGTGTGTATATAGTTTAGATAGTCTCTCTCGTGATAAAAAACTGCAAATAAAATATAACATCGAGATGGTTTTACAGTCGTTAAAGCACTTTTTTTGTGAATACAGTGGTATGTACCATTTTTCTGTATGAAATATCTTCTTTGAATTGAAAAGTAAAAAAACTCAATAATACTAAGTACTGGAATAAAATATTATGGGTGTATAGTATAACATATAGGCTTTATACAATATGACTACCCCACTCCCATCTCCTCGTCTGTAACTTGTACGGGGCGCCCTCACGCATTGGTCGGGAGAGAGGATGCCAGTAAGGGCGAAACGACATGACGTATCTTACAATCTACACATCTCCTAGACTTGACTAATTAAGTCTCGGGGAGGGGGTGGGGTTCACTCTTTATTTGAATGAAAAAATTATTAAATACAACTGTGTCTTTTGTGTGAAATGGTAAACAGACTGAGAGACTGCGAAACAGTTTGGTGAACGCGAAGCTCCCTGAGAGACTAATAATATCGTAACCACAGACCACTAAAAGAAGTGGTCTGAACCCGGTCTGAGTAGTAACTGGGTAAAACCAAAAAACAACATTTCCTTTTTTTTTTCTTTTTTTTTTAAAAAGTAATTACAAATGCAAAACATTTGAAAAATGTTACGCTTACAGATAAAATAAAATTTCGAAAATCTAACGGACTGCTGGTGCCAGTCTACCCATCTCCATTTGTGACAACGTGTCGGTCCATCCTCACCGTACCAACCAGCTGCTGTATACGTTCCTGAAAGATACTTCACCCTAGCTTTCATCACTTGAAGGTTCACAGGAAACATTTACTCGAATTTCTTTTTAAAAAATTCCTACTTTAATGCAATAATCATAAGTAGCTTTCTAAAAAGTACACTTAGTCTACAACTTAGCCGTTCTATTTCAGCCACACTTGTTTTGTTAGTGTCCCGAACAAAACTGTGTTCATTTTTAATTTGGCGCCTTTTACAGTGTACACTTTTGTCTTCATTTCGTCTGCTACCATCGTCAGAACTTCTGCGAGATGATTGGTCGACGCGCACTCTCTGAGGAGTCGGGCGAGTGAAGCAATATACGGCGACGAGTTCTGGGTAGCGACTCGATAACCCTCGTACGTCGGAATCATTGCGCTGCCAAATATGAAGTCGTCCTCGTGGGGGAGAACAAACTGACCCGTATCCTTAGCATCGGATTGGAATCCTTGTACGAAGAAGAGTTTTGGTCTTCCGACCAATCGTGGACAAGACTCGGCTGAGAAGGTCTCAACGATATCTTTTAAATGGACCACTCTGCAGTCTGATCCATATGCACTGCTGAGAGTGGCATGTGTGAGCAAGAAGACGAACAGACAGTCAATATCTTGGTCCATCTTTCGCAGAAGCTTCAAAGTATATAACATCTCGTCGCCATTTGCGTTGTTAAATATTTGTATTTCAAACGGCAATCGAGAGAAAACTTCTTTCAACATTTCTGCAAAAGAAACACGGGAAAGTCGGAGGTCAAAAACAATGTGTACGTATGTTGGTGTGAGGTTTGGGTTATGGCGGCGCGGCACACATATCAACCCAACATGCCCGATTTAGCTTGATTTCATAGTCCCAAAACTTTGATTTGTTATTCTGAGCGTGTGGTGGTTTTTCTCTCGTGTATTGATCCTCTGATACAAACGCGAGCACACCCACCCACACCCCCACCCCCACCCCCACACATACACACTCACACTCACACTCATACACACGTAGACTCATACATACAAACGAACCCGCATAAACACACGAGCGCACACATGACACAAACGTGGCATCTCACCACACATATACATATACGCTGTGCGTTGTTGTATTTGTGTGTGTGTGAGCGCAATGCAATCAACAGGTGGTTGAGAACATTGCCGTACACTGACAACTGAGATGTTTTTGTGCGTTGTAAAGCTAAGTGTGAAATCAGGTTATCTTACATCTGTTATAGAGGGGATCTAATTCATTTAGTACAAGATAACACTGAAATATTGAACTAGTGATAACGTCGCCCCGAGATTTCACCAAATTAAAAATCACAATATGTCTATTCACATATTACACATGGGTTTTTGGATGTGTCACAGGTCATTTATCATCGCAAATTTATAGAGATTCAGCTATTTCGTTTTGGCTGAAGCATTTAACGTCGACACTTACGAGCCCACTTATTTGTAATTTGCGTGTTATAGGCTTTTTGCCTACTGTTCTGATCCGCTACGGCAATACTTGTGCACGTTCACGGAAGTGGAAACATGTTTGTTTTGATTTACACTCTAGTCAGAAAGGAATGTCACAAAATACACATCCTTGTATTTGTACACAGATGAATTGCGTTAATGACATCGCTATTTTAAAACTCATAACTCTACAACTTCTAAATTATGCAGATTCCATTAGTTAGCCGATTGGTGTAAATCAAAACAGACGCAATTCTTTTTCAAAATCAATTTTAAACGGTACGTAAGGATTGCAATCCATACCTTTGTAGATCAGGTGAATTTCATGGAGCGACAAGAATATCTTTATTATATTTCGCTTACAATATACCTCTGTGTGTATATATATACGTATGCGTTTATGTATGTATGTATGTATGTATGTATGTATGTATGTATGTATGTATGTATGTATGTATGTGTGTAAGTATGTATATATGTATGTATGTGTGTATGTATGTGTGTGTGTGTGTGTGTGTGTGTAAGTATGTATGTATGTATGTATGTATGTAATATGTATGTGTGTACGTGTATGTATGCGGGGGAAGGGTACGCGCGCGTAGAAATGTGCGTGGGCGTGTGTGTGTGTGTATGTGTGTGTCTATATAGCTGGACGATTTGGCATGGGGGTATATTATTTAAAGACATGACACAGTTGTTTAGATATACTATATTCATTTTCTACGACAATTATGTAAATATAACATCGCGAAGAT